>NW_025813486.1:6292004-6302729 GCF_021976095.1 Xenia sp. Carnegie-2017
TTGTCCTTATGTCGTGGTGCATAAATATGATAACAAACCACTTTTTTATAGGTGTGCATGTAGCTTGTGTCGTACTCAACTGCTGACAGATGCCATTGAATACCGTTGTTGTCAATAGGTTGGGCCTACTTTACATAAACTGCTATTCGATGGTAGCATTGAAAAAATTAGCTGTGTTACTCTTCACGAAGAGTACACGATTATGACACATGCTACAGTCTTGAAGAATGTTGGCTCACTTCTAAGAGACCAAAATGGAAGGTCATACAAGCGTCGTAGAATACATGAAAATGAGTTAGTACATTTTTTATTTCTAATTTTGTTTTGTAACGAATGATTAATATCTTGCCATGTATCTCTACTTTTACCTTTATGTGGTTCATTATTGTGCTGTGATGCTTTACCATTTTGTTGTGTGAAGTCAAAATAATTAATCAAATAGAAATTACTATTTTGAATTTCTCATAGATATTTGAGAGCAGTTGCATACCGTTGGGTCATTCGATGGCTGTGTGGATGCCTTGGTTGGGAAAATTCTAGACCACTACCTGCATGTATCTACACAGACATCCGAAAACAATTTCCATTACGAAATCCCCTAGGCCAAGAACATGCTCGCTACAAGTCAGCACAAGAAAGAAACTGATAGAAGTAGGAAACATTTTTTGTAGCATAGTATATTATTTTATAACTAACTTTAAAGTTGGCCTGCTAAGAATATTTTTCAAGTAATTGTTGTGGACAATGACTTTTTGGATGTCCTTTCATTGGCTGTCCACAATTTTTGCATAAGCGCGTTTTTTTTGGATCTGAAGGACCTGTTGAAGCAGCTTGTTTTTCTTTGTCTAGACCTTTTGCTTGCAGTACATCTTGCTGTTGATCTATAAATAACAATTTAATGTGTTTACTTTTAGAATGCACTGGCCATACCTATTATACATGGTAGCATGAACAACTTACATGTGGGAAACAATGGTGTTGAAGATAGTTGTTTCCCATCCAAATGCCGTTGGATTGCCTCAGTTTTGGAAATTCGATCTGAGAACGTTTTGTTTAAGGCTTCTGGGACTTTTTCCTTATACTTCTTAAATATGTTGTCCATGGATTCCTCACAACTAAGAACCATGACATTTTTGATTTCATTAACATAGTCTGGAAAAATGACAAGTGGTTAGATGTGTAAGTCAAGAGTACCAATGCATACATGCTAAACTTACAATATGATGGTGCTGAAGAAACAGTTCTTACTACTTCATCCCCTGATTTAAATTTTGGGTATGTCACAGAATAATATGGTGTTCCATTTTTTGTTTTTTTTGCTGTCTGTGAAGGTTTTCATTGAAATGAAGTACTGCCAGTACGTGCCTAAACAGAACAAACCATTTACTATGTAATTTTTTTTCTTGACTAGGAACAAGTAAAAAAGCCTTGGCAGATAGAGAACAGTGATTACAAGTTACCTGCAATATGTACCAAGCCAAGAAAAGTGGGTCATCTTTGGATGCCAACCATTTAATATTGAATGAAAACCTTCGAATCTAACAAATCTTCCTAACAAATTGTGTCCATTTACTCAGCCTCTCCTTGTCATTCATGGGGAAACGATGTACTGAGACACCCTCTGTGTGTTGACTGTTTGTACAACTTTTTCCGTTGGGCCAACCAGCAACACAATATTGTCCTCCTCGACGATTTTTTGCAGAATTTTGCCTACTCGCCATATTTTAACTTGCGGTGTATCGTTACGTTGGACTAACTTAATAAAAAATTATTCTCCTTATATTATGTGCGTTGTGATAATATTGCATGGGTTTTAAAACCACAGACTACGTCAAGGATGCGACATCCATATGATAAGAATGATAAGTCTAATCCAGAAGTTTATAAAAGTAGTATACATTGGATGATTGGAAATAAGCGCGTTACAGTTAGTTTCTGATAACATTGCGTGTGTGTTAAAACCGTAGACTTCGTCAAGGATGCGGAACCCAGTTTATTGAGAAATATAAGTTAATTCAAGAAGTTTATAAAACTCTAATCGATTGTAAATGTTGCTTACCTATGCATGTTGCTCATTTGTCACTAAATATACGCAATTTTTGCGAAGAGAAGTCATAAAATATGTAAAATTCCAGTTGGAAATATGCTTGTTCGTATATAATTTTTATATACTGAGAGCTTTAAAATTGAACTTCCGTCCTTTAAATGACGTCACGCACTCAAAGTCAAATTCGCATCAAAACAAGCAAATATGCCATGTTTGAACGCAAAGTTCGATGCGTTCCCATCGACTAAATCCAGTGGGCGATAGCTCAAAATGATCAGTAAAATACAGAGAAAACGTTTGTATCGAAAAACGAAATATGAAAATTTCACTTCAGTAGCACTTTAAGAGAATGCGAAGGTATAATCCAAAAACATATTGTGTTTCATCATATTGTAGGACAACGTCAAGAGTTTAAGCATTAATTTTATTTTGTCTACGAAAGAGGCACGGAATGCTCACCAAAAAAACAGTACTTGCTGTTTTGTTTTTATTCTTTGCATTCTTTTGCAATTCGTAAATTTCAAACGATTGCAATGTGGAAAGCCTTGTTTACTTACAACTTGCACCATGTCTTTTTAATCAAAAAGAAGTATGTTTGGCTTTCACAGCTCTTCAGCCAAACAGGAAACAGTACTCACAGTGCAATTAGAGATTTTTAGCATTGCAATTACAAATTTTAACAGTGCAATTGCAGATAAACTGCACTGACATACGAATAATTATACGAGAATTTATCCCTGGACAAATGAAGTTCTTTAAAATAAACATACTTCAGGCGGTTGACGTATTTGAACAAAAAGAAAAGGAAAAAACCGGTTTGCCAACGTCGAAAGAAACAAAATACAACTGTTTGCCTGAATTCCTTCGATTTTGCGTAAAACAAATAGATTACACTTAACCATTGTCTGTTCAGACATAGATACACGTGTTTTGAAATTTTGCTACTTGCGGTGCAATAATTATTTCGTTTAGAAGGGTTTTGCGCTTCCTTTTTCTGATGGTAGAAATGATGCAACAAGCAACTCATAAAAATATTGGTGTTGCCAGTTTTCGAAATAAATTACAATGTATTTCCATTTCCAAATACGTTAGAGGCAGTTTAATTTGTAAAAATTTATTTAAGAAATAAAATGTGTTTACTAGGTTTGCACAGGCTCATTCAAACCGAGGCGACCTTTGGGAAAACACCAGAGCAGATCAGCACAAGGTTGCCCCTACTCGAGAGTTCTCACAACGTCTCCGAGGTTAGCATAAACCAGTGGAAACACGAAAAGTTTCTTTCGTGTCTTTTATGAAATAGCGATAATGCAAGATTAACAAATTTAAAAGAAATGTTTATTATTTCGTCTAACATGTATTCATGGTCTATTTGGAAATTCTCTTTGCTTGATTGATTTGATGGTTGAGCTCAAATCGGTTTGCACAGGCTAATGAAAAGTGTAAACACAGCTATAGACCAATCGCCGCACGCGTTTTATTGTTTTTATTCATAATCTTTAAAAACTCATAACCATTTGTTTTGTTCAGAAGGTTTGTCCAATTCAAAATTGACCAACTATAATTTAATTTAACTTACACTAACTCCATCACTAGATGTTACGCATGTTTCAAACGAAGACTTATAAACGAGATTAAATGAACTTCATGAAGGACTTTCACGAAACTCGTTCATTTGTTAGGCGGGCTATAAACTCTGTTAATGATGTGACTAATTTTTAGACGAATTACAAGACTTAAAGTTTGAGTTCCGTGATCTACAAGATGAACACGAAGAACTTAAGACTTCGCTTGATAACACAGACGCCATTTCTGCGACTACGATCGTCGCTGTAGATAAAACCAGTGAGATTGAAATACTGCGCGCGAAAATCAACGCTTTGGATAGCGATGCGGAACGTTATCGCTGTGCAGTCGGAGAGCTCGAGAAAACTAACGAAAGAGAAAAGACGATGCATCTTGACATCGCCGTGAAAAAGATGCTTGCTTTGGAAAAAGACGTTAGTTTGTTTGCCAGACAGAGCAGCGAGCTCAAAGCTGAGATAAAGGCTCTAAAAAATCGCGATCACGAATCTTCTTTTGATGTAATTGATGGTGAAACAGCCGGGTAAGTTATCGCACATTTATTTATACCGTTTTTCCTCTATTTAGCTCCCTGGATTTTTTTACTTCCCATAAAGTGGGAGATAATTTGAGGATGAGTCTTATACGAGGAGTGGGGGGGTGGGGGGGTGGGGTACATAAATTTTTAGAAAAGTTGCCAATGAATGCTATTATATTCAATACTTACTTGAATTTAAAAAGATTTTTTACATTAGTAAACTCAAATTTATAAACGCGGGTATCAATGAATAGAGCTTAATTAGTTTGTTATAAATTCATTTAGATGATTTTATCAACTTTCCGGTGATTTTTTAATTTACTAAAGAGGGAGATAAATGAAGACATAACTTCTTTTTTCTACCTTTTAAGGCCTGTAGATAAAAAAATGTTTCCCATTAAATGAAAACACAACCTTTGTTGCATTTGAGTTGATCAAGAGAAACAATCGCAAAGGAAAGCGTACTTAAAATAAAAATAGTCTGAACACTAGACAGTTAAGATTCTATCTTCAGGTCATTTTGCCAAAATATATGTATTTAGTATTACTACTATTACATTACGTCGTGTTATTTAAATTATTAAATTGTTGCGAAGGTCATTACTTATAATATGTTTCTTCCTGTAATAGACCATTTTTACACAATTTTTATGACGTCTAAGACGGTATATCGTGTTGGTTAAATTTCGGTAATGGTTATCTTTTATACAAAGGTCTTGAAATAATAAAGAAAATGAGTAATTTAAATGTATCCCATCAACCTTCGCGAAGAAGCTTTTCCAATGCTTTCCACCTTTCTTTTCGCCGCGTCAGATTTAATGGATCCTCGCGTTTAAGTTGCGCGACCATATTTTGGTAACAATGTTTTCAAGCTTTTTCCGATGTCTTCTTCATTCTTGTAGGCAGAAGCAGTGTCTATAATACACAATGAAATAAAAACTATAATTCTCTTATCAATTTCAACGACCATTATTTTACTCTACTTATTTTCAATCATTTTTGGTGTAATCCTTGTGAAGTATGTAAATTCTTTCTCAGTTTATTTGACAGGCGCAATTATGATGCAGAAAACATTTACAATAGGTACAATGCATGCATTATTCTTTCTTGGCCATGTACGTATATACAGGATCTTGCTGGATAATTTGGTGAAATAAATTTTATATTCACTTCACCATTCTTCTAATTTATTACAACATTGATCCTCGCGTTTAAGTTGCGCTGCTCCAGGCCAATGAATCAGATATAAATCTAAATATTCGTATCCGATGTTTTCTATTGCTCGTAAAAACGCACTGTACGCAATATCAAGACCTTGATCATTTAGAGCTTTAAACAAATATAAAAATATGGTTACAACAAACTGTCTTCAGATTGGAATTTCCATCGAGCAGTTACCGTACGGAAGTAAAAAACCGTCTTCCGTTTTACAGTTATTGTTGTAGCTAGATCCTTGCAATTATTTACGCTTACCGTCTTGTCTATTAAGGAATACGTGTCCTCTCTTCACCAATTACTGCAAAAAACAGACTTAATGCAGAGCGGTTTTGCTATGACATAACATGCAAATTGAAAATTGCCTATAGGAGAAAAATAATTCAACTGATTCCCTATATCAATACTTCATACATCTGCATCCGCTCGCAAAATGAAAAAGCCTTGCTGAAAAATTTTGTATCACGAAAAAAACACGACATCACAAATTGTCCTAGACAGACCAACAAAATGTGAAGGTGAAAAAATATCTCAAACTGGTCCGGGTGTGGCGGTCTGAGTTAGCCATTATACTGAGATTGTATTCCGTACACTCCACAGTAATAACGCATTATATAGTCCTAATACTTACAAACATTATACACCTATATTTTCGGTTGATTTCTGAATGTTTTAATATTCTCAGTCTCTCAGATCGCCACACCGACAGCAATATGTACATCACAATTGCTACAAGCGACTAGCGCGTCAGGGTACATTCCTTTCCCAATGGAGAGAGAAATATTTCGATCATTGACAATATTTTCGACACTCACCAAGCTTGCTAGTTATGAATATGTCAGATCTTTTAAGACCATATTTTGGTAACAATGTTTTCAAGCTTTTTCCGATGTCTTCTTCATTCTTGTAGGCAGAAGCAGTGTCTATAATACACAATGAAATAAAAACTATAATTCTCTTATCAATTTCAACGACCATTATTTTACTCTACTTATTTTCAATCATTTTGGTGTAATCCTTGTGAAGTATGTAAATTCTTTCTCAGTTTATTTGACAGGCGCAATTATGATGCAGAAAACATTTACAATAGGTACAATGCATGCATTATTCTTTCTTGGCCATGTACGTATATACAGGATCTTGCTGGATAATTTGGTGAAATAAATTTTATATTCACTTCACCATTCTTCTAATTTATTACAACATTGATCCTCGCGTTTAAGTTGCGCTGCTCCAGGCCAATGAATCAGATATAAATCTAAATATTCGTATCCGATGTTTTCTATTGCTCGTAAACAAGCTTGAAAACATTGTTACCAAAATATGGTCTTAAAAGATCTGACATATTCATAACTAGCAAGCTTGGTGAGTGTCGAAAATATTGTCAATGATCGAAATATTTCTCTCCATTGGGAAAGAAATGTACCCTGACGCGCTGGTCGCTTGTAGCACTTGTGATGTACATATTGCTGTCGGTGTGGCGATCTGAGAGACTGAGAATATTAAAACATTCAGAAATCAACCGAAAAAATAGGTGTATAATGTTTGTAAGTATTAGGACTATATAATGCGTTATTACTGTGGAGTGTACGGAATACAATCTCAGTATAATGGCTAACTCAGACCGCCACACCCGGACCAGTTTGAGATATTATTTCACCTTCACATTTTGTTGGTCTGTCTAGGACAATTTGTGATGTCGTGTTTTTTTCGTGATACAAAATTTTTCAGCAAGGCTTTTTCATTTTGCGAGCGGATGCAGATGTATGAAATTTTGATGTAGCGAATCAGTTGAATTATTGTTCTCCTATAGGCAATTTTCAATTTGCATGTTATGTCATAGCAAAACCGCTCTGCATTAAGTCTGTTTTTTGCAGTAATTGGTGAAGAGAGGACACGTATTCCTTAATAGACAAGACGGTAAGCGTAAATAATTGCAAGGATCTAGGGACAACAATAACTGTAAAACGGGAAGACGGTTTTTTACTTCTGTACGGTAACTGCTCGATGGAAATTCCAATCTGAAGACAGTTTGTTGTAAACATATTTTTATATTTGTTTAAAGTTCTAAATGATCAAGGTCTTGATACTGCGTACAGTGCGTGTTTACGAGCAATAGAAAACATCGGATACGAATATTTAGATTTATATCTGATTCATTGGCCTGTAGCAGCGCAACTTAAACGCGAGGATCAATGTTGTAATCAATTAGAAGAATGGTGAAGTGAATATAAAATTTATTTGACCAAATTATCCAGCAAGATCCTGTGCATACGTACATGGCCAAGAAAGAATAATGCATGCATTGTACCTATTGTAAATGTTTTCTGCATCATAATTGCGCCTGTCAAATAAACTGAGAAAGAATTTACATAGTTCACAAGGATTACACCAAAATGATTGAAAATAAGTAGAGTAAAATAATGGTCGTTGAAATTGATAAGAGAATTATAGTTTTATTTCATTGTGTATTATAGACACTGCTTCTGCCTACAAGAATGAAGAAGACATCGGAAAAGCTTGAAAACATTGTTACCAAAATATGGTCTTAAAAGATCTGACATATTCGTAACTAGCAAGCTTGGTGAGTGTCGAAAATATTGTCAATGATCGAAATATTTCTCTCTCCATTGGGAAAGGAATGTACCCTGACGCGCTGGTCGCTTGTAGCAATTGTGATGTACATATTGCTGTCGGTGTGGCGATCTGAGAGACTGAGAATATTAAAACATTCAGAAATCAACCGAAAAAATAGGTGTATAATGTTTGTAAGTATTAGGACTATATAATGCGTTATTACTGTGGAGTGTACGGAATACAATCTCAGTATAATGGCTAACTCAGACCGCCACACCCGGACCAGTTTGAGATATTTTTCACCTTCACATTTTGTTGGTCTGTCTAGGACAATTTGTGATGTCGTGTTTTTTCGTGATACAAAATTTTTCAGCAAGGCTTTTCATTTTGCGAGCGGATGCAGATGTATGAAGTTTTGATATAGCGAATCAGTTGAATCATTTTTCTCCTATAGGCAATTTTCAATTTGCATGTTATGTCATAGCAAAACCGCTCTGCATTAAGTCTGTTTTTTGCAGTAATTGGTGAAGAAAGGACACGTATTCCTTAATAGACAAGACGGTAAGCGTAAATAATTGCAAGGATCTAGGTACAACAACTCCAAGTTCTTTTAATTTTTCGAGCATTTGTTGCAATACGGCATCTTTTACTTTATATCTGACCGTTACTTTTTATTAGTAGTTAAAGTTTCAAGGCGTGTTATTGAAATGGAACCAGATAGTACTTTCAAAGTAAGAAACAAGTTAATGGGAATCATCAAAGCTATTCGTCCCATCGATGTTGCTGTAGTTGTCAGCTCACTTGTCGCTATGTACTTGTTTCGACCGCAAGACGGTTTCAACTCATGCCTATATGGCAGCTAAAAGAAACTGAATCTGCCGAGCAATCTATCAAGTACTATTAGATATCACTCATTTTCATTTTTAGTTTTATTTTCATCAGTTTCTAAAGCTTTGTGAACGTTTTATTTTAACTCTTTAGGGTTCCACCATTGATAGTTGATTTTGATGGAAACGGTCTTAAAGGTAACTCTATATTCCGAAAGGCTCGCTGTTAAAATTTATTGTACTTGTTTTTATTATTTTTTTCTCACAGAAATCATCATTGTATCTGGTAGTGGAGTAAAAATGTTTTCATTTCATTCGGAAGACTTTGGCGATGAACATGATGCTTCCGAAATGAAAGAAAACAAAAATTACTCCAGTCCTGTGCTCTTCCATCTTCACCAAAAGGTTTTTCTTTTTGGTTTATACGAAGTAAATGTCGAAGGAGCAATAAAATCAATATCTTTTACATAGAAGATATCTTTTACATAGAAGGAATATCTTTACATAGAAGGAGCAATAAAATCAATATCTTTTACAATATCTTGAACAAGACAGAAGTGTTATATCCTATTGCAATGAACTCAGGCTGTATGTCTCATAGAAATAACATCTGCCCTCAGGTAAATAAATGAACAGCTGGTAATTTTTACATTTGGTGGAATTTGAAACAGAATACCAAACTGAGTAGCAAAAAAATGGAAATTTGTATGTGAATTTTTGATATTGAAATTTAGAGGAAATTGGTGTTGAGGTTTTCTTGAGACTCTTTAAGAAAGTTGTTGTCCCAGTTATCAACATTGCAAATATATGACAGGTTTTGGCTATCATATGGAATGACTGGTCTGTTACATTATTATCTCATGATATGAAAATATTATGGAAATCCAGACCAATGACATTAAGCCTTGATTCAAACTTACAATTTACGTAAGTGTTGATTATTCAGTATTTTGATCAAAACGATGTGACTCCAGTCAATCATTGTTGCACTTCTTTGGAGTATTTTTGAAATGATTTTGATAGTTTTGATTTATTTTAATTAGAGAGATGGCTGTAAAAGTTTGTTCTGGTGATGAAACCCCCATTTGATGATGGGCTTGTAATAGTAAGTGGCGTCCTTCATCTTTCTGGTCATTCATCCAGTGATGTGAAAATGTAAGTTGATTTATATCAAATGATGCAATAAATATTTTGTCTTCATTTTCTTTGACTATTATGACTACACTTTGCAATATTTTTTTTTACTTGCTCTATATTATTGTTATGTGTGAAGAAATTAAAATGAGAATGGTATGTGTCTGAGTGTATTTATTTTTCCTTAGTTTGACATTTTTAATGTATTAGAAAATTTGTGTTCTGTTGTGTACTGATGATGTTGTCTTGTTTAAATAAACATGAAACATATTGTTCCAAAACATTCTACACTTTCAAAACATAAGATTTGGAAATGGGGTTCAATTTCAGCCATACATATGGCTTTGCTTGTTAATGTTGATCATTGTAAGAACTTTGAAGTCTTGACCTAATTATTTATTCAACGGTAACCGAGACAAGGAAAACTGATAATCCTTTTTTTTGCCATGAAGCCCAGCCCTGTCATGGATGGTTTGAAATAGTCAATGAAAGAGTTATATTGTGAAAGATAGCAAGCATTTAAATTTGTAATGAAAATCCCAATTTGGGTCCATGCTTCCTGATCTCCTGCGACAGGAGAAAAGTATGGTTGATTCAAATTCAAATGATCTTTTTTTTTGAAACTTTGTACTATTCTTTGATTTATTGTTAAGAAAAGCTTCATGAGAAATGCTTAATAATTGTATTATTTACATTCAAGAAATCATCATCACCCTCAGTACACAGGTTACATCAAACAAAACTCCTGAGGAAATCAGTAATGAACAAGCTGGTGTTGAACCGAGAACATTAATAATGATGGACTTCATCATGATATCAATCCTGTA